>NC_057798.1:178075778-178085671 GCF_018294505.1 Triticum aestivum | reverse complement strand
CGACTGTGGCATTTCTTTTCAAGCCCTTTCTGTGATGTCGCTCCGACGTCTGACTGTGGCATTTTTTTAAGCCCTTTCTGTGATGTCGCTCCGACGTCCGACTGTGGCATTTCTTTTAAAGCCCTTCCTGTGATGTCGCCCCGACATCCGTCTGTGGTATTTCTTTTTAAGCCCTTTATGTGGTGTCGCTAAGACGCCCGACTGTGGCATCATTTCCTTATATTTATTTGTTCACCTTTTGAGGCGTCGCTTCAGACACCCGATCGGTAGTTATTTATGTTCTGTTGGGATTTCAGGCGGACTACCGCCGTTTCCCTTTTACTTACCTTGTCATGCTAATTTTTTGATTGTACATTGGTGAATTAATCATGACGCAACCATGCATGCATTTGTTATATCTTACGTCCGAACTGTCTTGCGAGTACTTTCAAAGTACTCACTGGCTTGTTGATTTGGCCAGATGCTGACGAAGGCGATTTCCTGGATGAAGAGTTCGATAGCGAGTCCGACACTTAGAGGAGTCCCAGTCAGTCTCGTGCGACCCTGGATTTGGTCACTGTTTTATATCCACTTCCGCTACCAAATAAATTCATCGAGCCTCACCTCGACGCTCGATGAGATGATAGACTTAGAGTCTTGTATTTCTCTCCCCGCTGTGTTTTTCCACCACCGCCCTATCCTCGAGTCAGTAGTATGTCTCCACATCACTGTGTCATGTCCGCCATTATGTATAATTATTGGCGTGCTTGTAATAATTTGGTTGAGCAACCGTAGTTCAACCCTGTAATATATTTTATGCTACTGGCTTATTGTATCAAGAAATTGTCTACCAGTGAGGAGAATTTCTCTCATACTGGACTCAAAAGATTGGTTTCTCAATAAATATTTTTATTGGAAAACCGGTCGTGACAAGCTTGGTACCAGAGCCAGGCTGACTGTAGGAAGCCACTAGGTGCGATCGCTAATTAGTTACTAGCATGATAGAGCTAATTTATATTTTTGCAATTGTGGTCATTTTCTGTCAGTCAGCATAAATTTATGATCTGACCATGCAGAATTTTTGCCCACTTTTGTAGATGGCCGACAACAGCTGCGAGTCTCAGACCTTCGCCAACGTGCCTGATGGGTTCATCAAGCTTCTTTCTTTCATCGTTCAGGTCGCGATGGGGCCATCCGTGCGCCCAGTCTTCACACTCTGCCAGCACCGAGTCAACGACAGTCTAACCATGCACCAGGCCGCGGTGCAGTTCAAGGGAGGGCGTGGTGAGTTACGCTGCTTCCGGTTCGTGGGAAGAGCAATGCCTACGGAGAGGCATGCTATGCAGATGGCAGCCCGCGAGGCGATAGCTCGTCTCAGGGATGTCCTTCCCGTGATGAAGACTCGTCGTTACCGTTATCTTCCGTGCCATGTGCCTTACACCTGTCACTACGCATACTCCTGCCCCAGAGGAGAACGAGACGAGGCTTTTGAGATGCTCATTGAGTATCTCCGGGCCCTGGAGGCAGCCTTCGACAACCTGGTGCACGACTTCGTAGCTACCCGCATGGACTCAGTTCATGGTTGTGCTGCCAACAGGAGGGAGCTCCTACCCATCGCACCACCACTGACTTTTGTCTCGTCATCAGCATCTTTTACGCCTGCTCGTCGCCTGCCTTCTACCGAAGAATTCAACCAAGTCATTGCGCCCACTCCAGCGCGCACTGCACCAACCTTCGCGCCCACTCCTGTACCTGTTGCTCCACCCCTGGTAACCGCTCCGTCCGCTCTGCGCAACACTACATGTATGGAGCCCATTAGCGAGGAGGAAGTCGAGTCCCCAACCTTGATACGCCTCGCCCTCGGCAGGGCAAAGGAGGTCGTCAACATCTCCGCCTGAGTACGCTTAGCTGCCGTGTATTGTACCGCTTTGTAAGATATGTACATAGGTTGTGAGAAGTAGCCTGTTTGCGCATCATATAGGATCTGGAGAAGTGCACTAGCCTAAATAACATGTCAGGATTATGTACGCATATCCTGAGTGATGTATTGTATAATTACCGCCTGCGTGTAAGATATGTAATGAGTAGTCCTTCTCCGTGCGCAAGTCGATTTGTTTTTCTTAAGTAAGCTTGGATATTTAATTATATCTGCCAGCTTTATGCATTTATGGTTTTGTTTTGCGACTCTTTCCGCTTTTCTTATGAGTTTTTAAAAAAATATATCCCCAGAGTGAAAAATGTCTCGTCCTTGGACACGTTCCATGCCAACTCCACAAGAGGAATTTTATGATGCTCAACCCAACAACGAGTTCACTCAGGGACAGTCAAGCCAACAGGGCAGTGAATCGGCACTTTCACAAATGTGCTGCCTTTATGAGCAGAGTCAGCAACAACATCGCGAGATGATGAACCAAGTCATCAACATGGGGAATCATCATGGACAGTATCAGCAGCTTTCCAAGTTATCTGAGCTACAGAAGACACGTCCTCAAACATTTTCTCACACTGACAAGCCTCTTGAAGCCGAGGACTGGCTTCGAGATATGGAGAGGAAATTAATTATTGCAAAGTGTTCAGATCTCGAGAAAGTACTATATGCTCCACACTATCTCACAGGAGCAGCCGCATCGTGGTGGGAGAATTTTCTGCACATGCATCCCAACGAAAATGACATAACCTGGGAGGATTTCAAGGAAGGTTTCCGTGGTGCACATATTCCTAAGAGTATTATGAAAATCAAGAAGAGAGAATTCGATGACCTCAAACAAAGGAACATGACAGTGTCAGATTACAACAGTCAATTTACCCTATTATCCCGCTACGCCAATGAGGAGCGTATGACTGAAATCAAGAAGATGGAGAAATTCCTTGACGGTCTAGCGCCCGCACTTAAATGCCAACTGGTCGTGCACACTTTTCCTAATTTTAAAACACTGGTGGAGAAAGCCATTACTCTGGAAAATGAGAGACGCAGTCTGGAAGATATCCGCAAGCGAAAAAGGGACCGGACTAATCACGCTCGCAATCACCGAAGCAAGATAGATTTTCAAAAGGGTGGGACACACAAATTCTCATCCAATGCCTCACGCCCAATCAAGAATTTTCATGCAAGGGACAAGGAATTCACCTATCGCCCCGGTGTTACTTGTTACGCTTGTGGAGAAGAAGGGCACTATGCCAAACAGTGCCCCAAGCCAAGGAGTTCAACCCCAAAGCCGAACAACGGCGGCAATAATTCAGCGCCCAAGCGAAACAATTTCAATCCCAACAATAACCACAGGAAGGGTCATCTGAACCACGTAACCAAAGAGGAGGCACAAAATGCTCCGGATATCGTACTCGGTACGTTTCCTGTCAACACAATACCTGCAATGGTTTTGTTTGATTCTGGAGCTTCTCACTCTTTCATTTCGAAAAGTTTTGCTTTGCAAAATAATTTTTCGATGCTTCCTTTGGAGAAATCCATAATCATCAAGTCCCCTGGGATTCAGCAAGTTTCTCAGAATTACTGTCAGAATGTGGTCATTGAGTTCGAAGGATTGGAGTTTCACGCAAATCTTATTGTATTGGAAAACAAAGGACTGGATGTCATCCTAGGGATGGATTGGCTAACCACCAATAAAGGTTTCATTGACTGTTTCAACAGGACCGTGATTCTCACACACCACCAAGGGAAGACAATAAGAGTATCAGCCAAGGAAGGAAAAAGACCCCGGCAACCGAGATTAAATAAGGTGGACGTTTCTGAGCTAAACAAGGTTCCAGTAGTGTGTGAATTTCCAGATGTATTCCCTGAAGAGCTGCGAGGCATGCCACCAGACCGAGAAATAGAATTCTGCATTGAGCTAGCACCAAGAACCGCCCCCATATACAAGAAACCATACAGAATGGCACCATCCGAGTTGGTCGAGTTGAAGAAGCAAATAAAGGAATTACTGGAAAAAGGATACATTCGAGCCAGCTCCTCACCTTGGGGGTCACCAATTTTATTTGCCAAAAAGAAGGATGGAATGCTGAGATTGTGTATTGACTATCGAGCACTTAACATGGTCACAGTCAAAAACAAATACCCGATGCCAAGGATAAATGATTTATTTGATCAGCTCGCTCAGGCCAAGGTATTCTCAAAAATTGACTTAAGGTCAGGATACCATCAATTGAAGGTGCGAACGGAAGATATCCCCAAAACAGCCTTCACCTCCAGATATGGACTGTACGAGTTCACAGTGATGCCATTTGGATTAACTAACGCCCCAGCATATTTTGTTCACCTCATGAATAAAGTATTTATGAAGTTTATGGACAAGTTCGTCGTGGTATTCATCGACGATATACTGGTATATTCCAAGACACCAGAAGAGCACGCAGAACATCTCAGGATTGTGCTAGGATAGCTAAGAAAACACAAATTGTATGCCAAGTTCAGCAAGTGCGAATTTTGGCTAAGACAAGTAGGCTTTCTAGGCCACGTACTGACCCAAGACGGTATCGCAGTGGACCCAGAGAAAGTCAAGGCCGTACTTGACTGGAAGTCACCGGCCAGCGTAATGGACATACGGAGTTTCTTGGGAATGGCAGGATATTACCGCAGATTTATTGAAGGATTTTCTACCATAGCCAAGCCTATGACACAGTTGCCCAAGAAAGATAAGAAGTTTGAGTGGACAAAAGCCTGCGAGAAAAGTTTCCAAGAGCTAAAGTGGAAATTAACAACAGCACCGGTATTAATTGTACCCGACATACACAAGAATTTTGAAGTATATTGTGACGCGTCCAGAAAGGGTCTCGGATGCGTGTTGATGCAAGAAGGCAAGGTTGTCGCCTACGCCTCAAGGCAACTTCGCAAGCATGAGGAAAATTATCCCACTCATGACTTAGAAATGGCAGCAGTTATTCATGCACTCAAGGAATGGAGGCATTTCTTACTTGGGAATCGATGTGAAATATATACGGACCACAAAAGTCTCAAATATATTTTCACGCAGCCAGAACTAAATTTACGGCAACGACGCTGGTTGGAATTGGTAAAGGATTATGATGTTGGGATCCATTACCATCCAGGGAAAGCAAATGTAGTGGCCGATGCCCTGAGTCGGAACCCCAGCTCCGACAGGAACTATCTGCACAGCTTGAGGGCCGAATTCCATCAAGAATTTGCCAAGCTCAACTTGATAATGGTAGCAGAAGGCACCATATCAAACTTGGTAATACAACCCAACCTTGTGAAGAAAATTAAAGAAGCTCAGCCCGGTCACCCCAGCATTGAAGGAATTAAAAGAAAGTTGAGTATGGGCAAAGCCTCGGAATTCGTCATCGACAATGAAGGAATATTATGGTGCGGAGAAAGGCTATGCGTGCCAAACATAGAAGACCTTAAACAGCAAGTTTTAGCTGAAGCACACACCACTCCATATTCGATCCACCCTGGAGGAACCAAAATGTATAAGGATATTCAGGAAAGATTTTGGTGGCACGGTATGAAGAGGGACATAGCCGCCTTCATTGCATGTTGCGACTCATGTCAACGCATAAAAGCTGAACATCAGAGACCAGCCAGACTACTGCAACCTAACAAAATACCTGAGTGGAAATGGGATGAAATAGGGATGGATTTTATTGTCAGACTACCTCGGTCACGACACGGGAATGATGCCATATGGGTCATCACTGACAGGTTGACCAAAGTGGCACACTTTATTCCAGTGAAGACAACCTACACCACTCAGAGGCTTGCCAGGATTTATCTTTCCCGCATAGTTTGTCTGCACGGTGTCCCGAAGACTATAATATCCGACAGAGGCACTCAGTTCGTCTCAAGATTTTGGGAGCATTTACAACAGGCTCTGGGAACCCAACTAGCCTTCAGTACCGCATACCATCCACAGACTGATGGACAAACAGAACGCGTAAACCAGATTTTAGAAGACATGCTGAGAGCATGTGTCCTCACATATGGAACCAGTTGGGAAGAAAGCCTGCCATACGCCGAGTTCGCGTATAACAATAGCTACCAGGCCAGCCTACAAATGGCACCATTTGAGGCCTTATAGGGACGAAGGTGTCGTACCCCGTTAAATTGGTCAGAGACCGGAGACAGCCGCATCTTCGGACCAGACATGCTCAGAGAAGCCGAGGAAAAGGTCAAGCTAATCAGAGACTGACTTAAGATCGCTCAAAGTCGACAGAAGAGTTATTATGATCAGAAACATCGTAGGGTCAGCTTCGAACCCGGTGAGTTCGTATACATGAAAGTATCCCCTATGAGAGGATTGCAACGATTCAGGATAAAAGGGAAGTTAGCACCAAGATTCATTGGACCATTTTGCATAGTGGCACGAAGAGGCACTGTAGCCTACCAGCTAGACTTACCCGAGGAATTATCCGATGTCCACGACGTGTTCCATGTCTCGCAATTGAGGAAGTACGTACACAACCCAGAGAAACAAGTATCCCATGAAAACATTGATGTGCAGCCAGACCTCACTTATCGAGAACGTCCCGTAAGAATATTAGAGGAATCTGAAAGGAGGACCCGACAGAAGACCATCAAGTTTTTCAAAGTCCAGTGGAGCAATCACACCGACAGTGAAGCAACTTGGGAAAGCGAGGATTTTCTTCAGACTGAGCATCCACACCTATTTAAGGATCAGCTGAAATCTCGGGGACGAGATTTTTCCTAAGGGGGTAGGTGTTGTGACACTCTAAAATTTTTATTTGGTTTTTATCAAAAATTTTGTGGTTTTTGAGGAAAGGCCTTGTTTTAAAAAATTTCTTTTTCAGAAAAACCTTCCACTTAAAAAAACTTCCTTTGCCTTGGCAAGGATTTTATTTTTTTCAAACTTTGGTGGTTGATCTTTTGAAAACTTCTTCTCTGTTGGTTCCCTCTCAAAATTTAATTTTTGGGAGTTTAAATTATTTTTTCTTTTAAAATAAAACTCTATGAAAATTAGGGATTTCCATATTTTGGAACCATCCTTGACTTTGCATTATTTCCATGTTGTAAAACCCCTCCAAAACCTCCCTACACCTTGTGATCAACCTAAGTTCTCTGTCCCAACTAATCCAAACAAGTTTTGGATTTTATTCTAATTATTTTCCCTCTCAAATCAATTCTGAAAATTATTTTGAGCCCAAATGATTTTCAAAGCAAGTACCATATTGCATTTGAGTTTTGACCTCAAACCAACGCCCCTGGATAGTCCTTTGCACCCACAACTCAGAACCATCTTGATCCACTCCTTCTCTTTTCAAATTTTTCAAAATTCAGTCTCTGCAAGTTTGGACCAGATTTGCCAAATTTGATGAAATTCATATCTACACTCCCCCAAAAATTCCACCAAAATTCAGGCAACCTATTTGAGCAATGAGAAGCCACTCCACCAAGTATCAACTCATGGAAAAATCCCTACATGCCTGGAGCATTCTGTCGAACACCTGAGCTACACTGTTCCTTTGCAAATTCAGTAAGTTCAGTCTTCAGTGTCGTCTTCGTCCGTCAGTTTCAGTCACGCGGCCACAGTGCCCTTGGCACGTTCCTCGCCGCCTCTTCCTCTTGTCCGAAGCTTCACACGCGTGCGTGGAGCCTTCCTGGCGTCGGTAGCGCGCTGGCCCGCCCTCGCCGGCGTCTTCTGCAGCGTCGGGACCTCCCGTGGAGGCCGACAGGAGACACACCACGGCAGAACACCGTTCAGCGCCGCCCAAAGCCCCCTGGCTCTCCGCGTGGCCTCATGCACGCCAGCGCACGCCCGTGGCACAGCCACCGTGGCCGGCAACCACGGGACGCGCTCTCCGCCGCCGACGGGCCCGCGCCATCCCCGTTCCGTCGAGCTCGCCCTTAACACCCAAACCCCGGCCAGTTTAGCACCAAAACGGACCCATTGAACCTCCGTGATGACGCTCGACCCCCTAACCACCCCGACCGAGCACTGCGCCACCGTAATCACTCGCCGGTGATCCCCGTTCACGGCAACCGCCTCGGACCGCCTATATAAAGGGGCCCCGATCTCACTCTCGTGCACGCAGCATCACCACTCCTCACCAACATCCCGCCAGGCCACTAGGGGGACCTCGAGGAGGTCTCCTCCCCCAGCTCCGGCCGCCTCGCCCCGCCTCGGCCTCCAGCTCGATTCACTCTGGTGAGGCCATCTCTGGCGCCCAAACCTCGTCCGTAGCCCTCTTCCACACCTAGCACCCTAACCCCCTCGTCAATTTGAGCCTTGCAGCCCTCTCCGGCGAGCTCCATCCTCGTCTGAACCATCGTCCGCCGGAGCAGGGGCCGCCGTCGACACAGTGCTCGCCGGCGACCACCACCACCACCAACCGACGCAGAATGGCGCCCTGAGCACGGAGGTACTCCCCGATCTCCCTGCCTCGCCGTGGATCGCCGCCGGCGACCACCGCGGCTCTCGGGCGCCGACGAGCTTCGTCCGCCCCGTTTGAATGTTTAAACCTGAAAAGTGGGACCCCACCGTCAGCCTCTCTGCCCTTTCTATCGAACCGTTTTCTGGAAGCGCCTTCGGGCAAATACGTCTTTCCTCTAGGCTGGCGTAGTCGCTACCGAAGCGCTTTCTATTTTTATAAACTAGCCCCTAGAAATCTTCTGTTTCATTACAGATGAGTCCCTGGACAAAAACCTTTATAACTTTTAAACAGAAAAGTATTTTTGATTGATTCTTCTTCTGTTCTCTTTAAAATTTTGTCTAGTTTTTATCAGATTTATTTGAAAATTATTTGAAGTACTTTCTGTGCACTCCTTGGTATTTACGATAGCGCATATATTTTCTTTATACCGTAGATACCGAAGGAGGTGACGGAGCCGCGAACTTCATCGAGCTAGGCTCCGACTACTCTGAACCAGGCAAGCATGTTTGAACTTTTGATATGACGAGTGTCTTGGCATGTTTTGCATTTAGCTAGTTTCATGGCATGTTGATGAGCATACCGATGAACGTAATTTTATGCAATGTTGAGGTAAGTGAGTTCGATGATCCATAAGTGGATGAATGTGAGTAAGAATGGCCATGTGTTGGCATGAGGATGGGTAAGATGGCAGTGTTGTAGCATGCTAGGCTTATGCCAGACTACGTGACTTCAATGTCAGCTCGTATCACACCAGTTCCTTTCATTCCGCCTTCCCTGTACTACCACATGTTTTCCGCAAGGAATATGGTTTAGTAAGTTGCAAACCGCTTTTCTGGTACACACCAAAAGGAGAGGCCGTGATGATGGTTCCATGGCCCTGGATTAAAGCCAGTCATCCGGTCAGGGGGCATGGGTGTTTCCGGTTGGGACCGAGAGGGGGGCACCCCTTAGAGCGCGCGTATATAAATTTGATCCCATGCTATTCGAGATTGTGATCTCCCCGTCTCAAAAGTTTTTCTTGGACGATGTCTAGGGTGATTCCTAGCATCGAGAGGTATGATGGGTGTGTACTGGTTAGCCGTGTTTTCTTCCGAAATACCGTAAACGGAACTAGTCCTTCGTGACTACGGAAATCCGTTGGCTGTGGGAATAATTTTGTACAAACTCTGCAGAGTCATATATCCCTCCACATCATCTATCCCATGTCCAAATTCGTATTATCTTGTCCTAACAATGACAGTGTTGATGACAGAGACTCCGGTGTTTCGCATGAGTGCTAATTCCGGAAATGATATTCCTGTGGATGGACTAACCCATTTATTCTTATGAATTAAATGTTTATTATGAGTATTATTTACCTGTGAATAAAAGCCCTTTCTGTGATGTCGCCCTGACGTCCGACTGTGGCATTTCTTTTCAAGCCCTTACTGTGATGTCGCTCCGACGTCCGACTGTGGCATTTCTTTTAAAGCCCTTTCTGTGATGTCGCCCCGACGTCCGACTGTGGCATTTCTTTTCAAGCCCTTTCTGTGATGTCGCCCCGACGTCCGACT
>NC_057798.1:178061288-178075517 GCF_018294505.1 Triticum aestivum | reverse complement strand
GGTGGCATTTCTTTTCAAGCCCTTTCTGTGATGTCGCTCCGACGTCCGACTGTGGCATTTTTTTAAGCCCTTTCTGTGATGTCGCTCGGACGTCCGACTGTGGCATTTCTTTTAAAGCCCTTTCTGTGATGTCGCCCCGACATCCGTCTGTGGTATTTCTTTTTAAGACCTTTATGTGGTGTCGCTAAGAAGCCCGACTGTGGCATCATTTCCTTATATTTATTTGTTCACCTTTCGAGGCGTCGCTTCAGACACCCGATCGGTAGTTATTTATGTTCTGTTGGGATTTCAGGCGGACTACCGCCGTTTCCCTTTTACTTACCTTGTCATGCTAATTTTTTGATTGTACATTGGTGAATTAATCATGACGCAACCATGCATGCATTTGTTATATCTTACGTCCGAACTGTCTTGCGAGTACTTTCAAAGTACTCACTGGCTTGTTGATTTGGCCAGATGCTGACAAAGGCGATTTCCTGGATGAAGAGTTCGATAGCGAGTCCGACACTTAGAGGAGTCCCAGTCAGTCTCGTGCGACCCTGGATTTGGTCACTGTTTTATATCCGCTTCCGCTACCAAATAAATTCATCGAGCCTCACCTCGACGCTCGATGAGATGATAGACTTAGAGTCTTGTATTTCTCTCCCCGCTGTGTTTTTCCACCACCGCCCTATCCTCGAGTCAGTAGTATGTCTCCACACCACTGTGTCATGTCCGCCATTATGTATAATTATTGGCGTGCTTGTAATAATTTGGTTGAGCAACCGTAGTTCAACCCTGTAATATATTTTATGCTACTGGCTTATTGTATCAAGAAATTGTCTACCAGTGAGGAGAATTTCTCTCATACTGGACTCAAAAGATTGGTTTCTCAATAAATATTTTTATTGGAAAACCGGTCGTGACAGGCCCAAAGGTAACTGAGGGAGTCCTGGATTAGGGGGTGTCCGGATAGCCGGACTACGACCTTTGGCCGCACTCCCGGACTATGAAGATACAAGATTGAAGACTTCGTCCCGTGTCCGGATGGGACTTTCCTTGGCGTGGAAGGCAAGCTTGGCGATATGATATGAAGATCTCCTCCCATTGTAACTGACTCTGTGTAACCCTAGCCCTCTCCGGTATCTATATAAATCGGAGAGTTTTAGTCCGTAGGACGAACAACAATCATACCATAGGCTAGCTTCTAGGGTTTAGCCTCTCTGATCTCGTGGTAGATCAACTCTTGTACTACCCATACCATCAATATTAATCAAGCAGGAGTAGGGTTTTACCTCCACCGAGAGGGCCCGAACCTGGGTAAAAACATCGTGTCCCTTGTCTCCTGTTACCATCCGCCTAGACGCACAGTTCAGGACCCCCTACCCAAGATCCGCCGGTTTTGACACCGACAGTAACACACCCCGAGTATGTTGATTTCAATAGTGATGAAGATGACTTGCTAGGTGATGATGATTTACTTATTGACAACTCTAGTGATGAATACTATGATGAAACGTCAATTAATCATGCTAATAAAGATAAAATGAATGACGATGATAAGGAGAAGATTGAGCTCCTAAGTAAAGAACTAAACACTCTTAAGTTAGCTCATGAAACTATCTTAGGGGATCATCGAGAACTTTTAAGGACTCGTTAGAAGTTACGCTTTGAAAAGCTCAACCTTGAGCAAGAGCCTGAGTTCTTAAAGGCAATCAATGATGATCTTCGCAAGAAAAGTTCTTCTTACATTGCCAAGCGTTTACTCTTATCTACTTACATGCCTCAAGTCAAGTCTAGTAACAAGAACAAGAAGGATTCTTCCTCTAGTAGTAACAATAATCATGTTAAATCTAATATTGTTGCTTCTAGTAGTTCTCTTGATTTCACTAATGATTCTCTTAGCCAAGTTACACTTGAGCAAGAAAATAGCTTATTGAAGGGAATTATAGAGAAAGGTGTTTACAAGAGCCTTGTCGGGAGTAAGAAATTCGAGGAAATTGTACGCAAGCAAGGAAGGCACCGGAAGAACCAAGGTGTTGGTTTTGAACGGAAGTTCAATGCAATGGAGTTGAGTGGGAAGAAGATTAATACCCCAAGACGAAGTTTGTTCCTCAACAAGAGAAGTATGATCCTACTTCCTTCAAAGGGACACAAGCTCAAGATGATCTTCTACCACAAGACCACAAGCAAAAAGGCAAGGATGAGCTTCAAGAGGAGATTGATGCATTTGAAGAAGCTCCCAAAGCCTTGATCAAGTGGGTTCCCAAGACCACGTCAAGTTCTACTTCATCAAGTACGACTACAACCCCAAGAATTCCCATCAAGATGGTGTGGATCCTGAAGAAGAAGAACTAGAGAGTTCTTGAGGGTGACTCCGCCAACATACTTCACTCATATCATTTTGGCAAGGACAAGTGCAATCAACTTCCACATCTTGCACTAGTTCATGGAGTCACAAACCCTCTTGTTCGTAAGATAAGGGACAAGGTAACCTAATGCTTTCATAGACATCATTTTGTGTGTGCAACATTCTATGTCTACGGATGTCCTTGTTTGTTCCTTGTGGGACTAACCCATGTAGGTATTGAAAGTGCAACTCACTCCAAAGGATTGCTCCAAAAGATCTACATCAACATTGAGCATCCACATCTTCAACACCTGCATGAAGTCATCATCGACAAAACCCAAGGTTAGTTCATCCCTCTAAGGGGGGATCTCACATCTAGGGGGAGCTTTAATCTAAGAATTGAGTTAAAGCAACTCTAATGGTGTGAACACATCAATGCATTATGTAAAAGTGGCAACCCCACTTGAGCTTAAACGATGAGTATGACCTATGATCAAATGTTCTCATTTGACTCCTAAGTCAATATACTCATATATAGATGACCTAGTCATCGCCAATTGCTTGATAGATGCTAGAATGGTTGAGCATGCTTTGCCACATATTTCATTTGTCATTTTATTGTGTGAGCATGTTGGTTGGATATTTTACTCATTCGAGGACATCCACTTGTAGTTTTGCTTGTTTGGCTTCTTCTCTTTTTGCCAAGTGGATGGACAAGAATGCCTAAGAACCTTCTCTAGCTATCTATGCTTTTCTTGTATCAAACTCTATTCATGCTACATCACAAAGTTTGATCAAGTCAGATTCGAACCACTCTGTGTGAGGAGCACTCGGAGTCCCTGATTCTTCATAGACTTAAACTTCCAAAACTTCTTTGTGTGTTTCAGTCTGACCGATTCTTCCATTTCGTTCATACCGAGATCACTAAGTCGATCTAGGTTTTCAATCTTGGTGCAACCGATTTGAACACTTCGGTCACACCGAGTTGCAGTAACTGCTTGCAGTAATGCATCTCGGTGCCACCGAGTTGTTCCACTCGGTCACACCGACAGGGTCGGGCTATATATATCCATGGGCAAATTTTTTGGAAATTTCTCCAAACTCTTTCGCCCGCGCTCAGCCCGCTCTGCCTCCTGGGTCTCCGGATCGTCCTCCTCGTCGCCAGCTACCTCCCACTGCTGGTCTCCGCCGCCGTCAACGGGAATCATCTCGCCGTTGCCGCCGTAGCAAGTCCATCACCGAACTAGGGTATGGACTTGAGCCTTGTGCTAATCTCACTCTGATTCCTAGCACATTGTTTTCTCCATGTATCTTGCCACAATTGAGATCATGTTATCCAGTAAAAACACTTCGTAGATTAGGTTTGGATTGAAAATTTAGGGTTAGGTTTCCGCCAAAACCATCTCGGACCCACTGAGTTGTAGAAATCGGTTCCACCGATTTGGCCAAGGCCATTGCACATGTGATTCTCGGTCTGACCGAGAATAACAAATCGGTGTGACCTAGTTCAGGACTTTGTGAAACCCTAGCAGTCTCGGTGCCACCGAACTGTGACTCGGTCTGACCGAGTTCACTAGTTTAGGTTCCTAAAGTTGCTTCAGTATCACCGAGTTTACAAATCATTAGATCCGAAATGCTTTCTGTGGGAAACTAAAACTAAGTTTTTAACTCATTCTTTTGCAAAAACCTCTGTACTTTCTGATGCTCATCCCCTCTATCTCATCTATATCTATTCACAGGGTCTGCTGTCAGTGTTTACAACATGTCTGATCAGAGTGACAGCCAGAACAGAGAATAGGAGCAGGTTCACTTGAGTGAGGCCACTAGTCCCTCCAGTTCCTTAGATGAGGGCAGCAGGAGCACTCCCAGCAACCTCCCTAAAGCAGCCACCAGGGCCAGAAAGAAGAGAACCTCAGATTCTGAGGATGAAGATTATGTGGCAGAAGTGGATGAAGCCACATCCAGAAAGGTGCTCAAGAAGGAATATGGCACAACTGCTGCCACCAAGCCTGGTTTGAACAGGAAAGTCCCAGCCAAGAGGACTCCTATGCTGAAGGTCAGAGGATCAACTAAAGAAACTGAGAGAGCTGAACCCAAAGAGCGAGAAGTGACTGAGAAGAAGAGGAAGGAAAGGGTCAAGAAGACCATGGCCAGGGTTGTTGGAAAGCCTTCCATGATGGAAGATGAAGAAGAAGAGGTTGTTGCACCAGCACCTAAAGCTCAGAAGCTTATGGGTGATGCCATCAGGTCAGGGGCTGCTTCATCAAAGTCCAAAGAAGCACCCAAAGCAGCTGCTCCAAAGCCTAAACTTGCACCCAAGAGGAATACTAGGAGCATACCAGCTGCTGAGAAGAACAAGGCCCCAGTGCGTGAAGTTGTTGCTGAAGAAGAAGATGATGAAGAACATGTCTTGAGAAAGTTGAAGCCCAAAATTCCAGATCACAATGATGCTCATCCTGTAGCTGAGAAAGGATGCAGGACTCAGATAGTGGAGGTTGACGGATCCCTATGCAGTCAGGAGGAGAACTGATGTGGACTACATGTTCCATACAAAGGAACAACAGGATTTCTATGAGACAATGTTGCTTGACACGAAGCCAATTGTCTGTGATATGAGATGGGTAGACTGGAAATATATCAAGGAGAATGAAGAACACTGTCCTGGTGTGTATGACAGTTTCCATGCTTGTGGAGTGGATGACTTTGTTGGGCAGAAGCTCACAAAGGAATGATGAGCTTATAATGCAGTTCTACTCCACAGCACACTTCTATCCAGATGGGAGGATAGTATGGATGTCTGAAGGTACTAGGTACCAATGAACTATTGAAGAATGGGCTAATCTGATCAATGCACCTAAGGAGAAAGAGGATGACTTGGATGTCTATGCCAAGAAGAAGATGGATCACAACTCTATGGCACATATGTACAAGGAGATCCCAGATGCTGCTGTTGAAACACACAAGTTTGGATCAGTACATTACCTTCTGTCAGGATTGCCAACCATCAACTGGATCTTGAGGCACACTCTTTTGCCTAAGTCAGGTGATCACAATATGATCAGAGGCCATGCTATCAATCTGCTTCACATATTTGATGTGCCTCAAAAGTTCAAGGTCATGAGCCTCATAGTGGAAACTATCAAGAGGAAAGCTGCTGACCAGAAAAGAAGTTGTGGGTATGCCCCACAGATCCAGGAGCTAATTAACTCCAAGATGGGAACTGGCACATACCTATTGGACAAGGAACACATGCCTATCTATCCAGATTTTGAGGACAACACAATGGTGATGGATGAGGAGGAAGCATCTTCTGTGCAAGCACAAGCAAAGAAGGAGAAGGCAAGGACTGAAAAGGCTGCCAAGATGCCAACCATTGATGAGGCATCTGAGTGCTTCCTGAAGAGCAAGCAAGATCAGCTTGGCTACTTGATTGCCTCCACTCTAAGGATTGAGAAGGGGTTGGCCACCCTGACTCAAAACCAGGAGAGCCTAGAGACGATCATGGAGCAGAAGTTCTATGACTTGGATGTGAAGGTTACTGAGATACAGTCTGTTGTTGAGCAACTCCAAGATGACATGCAAGAGAGGAAGGGCAAGACAACCACTAATGCATTTGCTAGAGTGCCCAGAGCTCAGAGATCACCTACAGTGCCAGTGACAGACACAAGAGCAACTTCATCTGCACCAGCTACAGCTTCAGTGCCACCAGCTCCTACTCCACCAGCTCCAACTTCATCAACTGATGCCTTCGTCCTTGGAGTCATTTCAACACCACCACATCAAGACCAAGCCTAAGATTCAATTTAGAACTATGCATTTTCTATGAACTTTTTGGTAACTTGTTGCCAAAGGGGGGGGAAATGTATAGATCATAGGCTTCAAGAGAGAGTGTTTGCTGTTGTTCTCTCTTGTTTTGGTGGTTGAACTTTGTTTGGTTGTTTGATATACTTTATGCCTGTGTGATACTTGGATGACCGTGTGTTTGATCATATGATACATTAATGCTTGTTGGATGACATTATCCTTTTATCTCTATATGATCATTCACTTTGCTTGGTGATGAGTGCATGTATTTTAATTATTATCATTTTGAGCGCTCCACCAAGATGTATGTGACATGGGAGAGTAACTCATGATCCTAACTCATTGTGCATTTGTAGTCCAAAGCAAATCTAAAACTACACACAAATTTAGGGGGAGCTCTCACATTTCACATACTTCTCAAAGCGACAATGTTTTTCAATCTTATTATCATTTGTCGAAGCTTTGATCTATATGTTGTCATCAATTACCAAAAAGGGGGAGATTGCAAGTGCAACTATCCCTAGGTGGTTTTGGTAATTCCTAACAACATATAGCTCATTGAGCTAACACTATTTCAAGATAAATATTTCAGGAGAAGCTCAATGAATGGCATGGCATGGATGAGAAAAGTGGACCCCTCAAAATGCTAAGGATAAAAGGATTGTCTCAAGCTCAAAGCTCAAGACTCTACATTTTACATTTTAGTGATCCAAGATCACATTGAGTCTATAGGAAAAGCCAATACTATCAAGGAGGGATGAGGTGTTGCTTAATGAGGTTCTTGCTTCAAAGTGCTTAGTGATATGCTCCAAAACCCTCAACTACTTTCTCACATCCACATATGACCTAAACCAAAAGTCAAACTCGGCCCCACCGATTCTTTCTATCCGGCGCCACCGAGTTCAGATGGCATAGCCACTGCCACAAAACCCTAGGCAAATCAGTCTCATCGATAGGGATCTCGTTCTCACCGAGATGGGATTGTAATCTCTTTGTTTCCCTTCATAACGTTTCGGTACCACCGCGATGAGTGATCGGTCCTACCGAGATTGCAATGTAAACTCTCTGTTTCCCTTTCATAACATTTCGGTCCCACCGAAATGAGCGAACCGGTCCCACCGAGTTTAGCTGACCAACTCTCTGGTTAGCTTATTACGAAAATTGGTCCCACCGAGTTTGTGTAATCTGTCTCACCGAGATTACGTTATGCCCTAACCCTAACCATATCGGTCCTATAGAGTTGCATGTCGGTCCCACCAAAAATCCTAACGGTCACTAGATTTGCTGAATCGGTCCAACCGAGTTTCTTAATTCGGTCCCACCGAGATTGGCAAGTTGTGTGTAATGGTTAGATCTTGTGTGGAGGATATATATACCCCTCCACCTCCTCTTCATTCGTAGAGAGAGCCATCAGAACAAACCTACACTTCCAACTTACATTTTCTGAGAGAGAACCACCTACTCATGTGTTGTGACCAATATATTCCATTCCTACCATATGAATCTTGATCTCTAGCCTTCCCCAAGTTGCTTTCCACTCAAATCTTCTTTCCACCAAATCCAAATCCTGTGAGAGAGAGTTGAATGTTGGGGAGACTATCATTTGAAGCACAAGAGCAAGGAGTTCATCATCAACACACCATTTGTTACTTCTTGGAGAGTGGTGTCTCCTAGATTAGCTAGGTGTCACTTGGGAGCCTCCGGCAAGATTGTGGAGTTGAACCAAGGAGTTTGTAAGGGCAAGGAGATAGCCTACTTCATGAAGATCTACCGCTAGTGATGCAAGTCCTTCATGGGCAACGGCCATGGTGGGAGAGACAAGGTTGCTTCTTAGTGGACCCTTCTTGGGTGGAGCCCTCTGTGGACTCGCGCAACCGTTACCCTTCATGGGTTGAAGTCTCCATCAACGTGGATGTACGATAGCACCACCTATCGGAACCACAACAAAAACATCCGTGTCTCCAATTGCGTTTGAATTCTCCAAACCCTTCCCTTTACATTCTTGCAAGTTGCATGCTTTACTTTCCGCTGCTCATATACTCTTTGCATACTTGCTTGAATTGTTGCTTGACTTGTGCTAAGTTAGCTAAAATCTACCAAGAACTAAAATTGGGAAAAGGATAGATTTTTATTTGGTCAAGTAGTCCAATAACCTGCCCTCTAGACATACTTCCGATCCTACACCTGCCAGGTGGCCCATGAGGCAGGGGCGCGCTCAGGGGGGTAGGGCATGCCCTCCACCCTCGTGGCTGGTGGGTGGCCCCCCTCTAGTGCTTTCTTCGCCCAATATTTTTATTATATTCCAAAACTGACTTTCATGGAGTTTCAGGACTTTTGGAGTTGTGCAGAATAGGTCTCTAATATTTGCTCCTTTTCCAGCCCAGAATTCCAGCTGCCGGCATTCTCCCTCTTCTTTAAACCTTATAAAATAAGAGAGAAAAGGCATAAGTATTGTGACATAATGTGTAGTAACAGCCCATAATGCAATAAATATTGATATAAAAGCATGATGCAAAATGGACGTATCAACTCCCCCAAGCTTAGACCTTGCTTGTCCTCAAGCGAAAGCCGATATCGAAAAATATGTCCACATGTTTAGAGATAAAGGTGTCGATAAAATAAAATATGGACATGAGGGCATCATGATCATTCTTAAAACAACAACATATATATTTTCATATGATTTCTTATGCTAAAGTAACAATCTATTCATAATGTAAAGTATGGATTGGAAACTTCATTCAAAACTAGCAAACCATAATCTCAGTCATTGAAACAATTTCAATTTATCATAACATCGGAAAGAGTCAATATAAGAGCTTTTCAGGAAGTCCACATACTCAACTATCATATAGTCTTTCACAATTGCTAACACTCACGCGATACTTATGGGTATGAAGTTTTAATCGGACATAGAGAAAGATAGGGGCTTATAGTTTTGCCTCCCAACCTTTTACCTCAAGGGTAATGTCAAAAATAATACTTTATGAGAACCTACATTCGAGTGGAAAAAGAAAAAGATAGGCCAACACATAGTGCTTGCCAAAGGATAAACTGTAAAAAGGAAAGGTGAAGATCACCATGACTCTTGTAGGCCCTTCGCAGAGGGAAGCAGAGGTTGTCATGCGCTTTTATGGTTGGATGCACAAAATCTTAATGCAAAAGAACGTGACTTTATATTTCCACTTGTGATAAGGACCTTTATTATGCAGTCTGCCGCTTTTATTTCTTCCATATCACAAGCTCGTATAAAGCTTATTTTCTTCACACTAACAAATCATACATATTTAGAGAGCAATTTTTATTGCTTGCACCAATGACAACTTACTTGAAGGATCTTACTCAATCCATATGTAGGTATGGTGGACTCTCATGGCAAAACTGGGTTTAGGGATGTTTGGAAGCACAAGTAGTACCTCTACTTGGTGCAAAGAATTTCGCTAGCATGAGGGGAAAGGCAAGCTCAACATGTTGGATGATCCATGACAATATAACTTATTCGGATATAAGAAAACATAACTCATTACGTTGTCTTCCTTGTCCAACATCAACTTTTTAGCATGTCAAATTTTAATGAGTGCTAACAATCATAAAAGGTGTCCAAGATATTGTATTTATATGTGAAAACCTCTCTTTCTTTATTACTTCCTATTAATTGCAACGATGACCCAAACTATGTTTGTCAACTCTCAACAACTTTTATTCATCATACTCTTTATATTTGAAGTCATTACTCTCCATAAGATCAATATGAGGACACGTGGGAATTACCATCAAGCTACCATATTCAAGTTCATAATCAGAGGGGTATTAATAAGCATTAAGGATCTGAACATATGATCTTCCACCGAATAAACCAACTAGCATCAACTACAAGGAGTAATCAACACTACTAGCAACCCACAAGTACCAATCTGAGGTTTTGAGACAAAGATCGGATACAAGAGATGAACTAGGGTTTGAGAGGAGATGGTGCTAGTGAAGATGTTGATGGAGATTGACCCCCTCTCGATGAGAGATCGATGGTGATGACGATGGCGATGATTTCCCCCTCCCGGAGGGATGTTTTCCCGGCAGAACAACTCTGCCGGAGCCCTAGATTGGTCCTACCCAGGTTCCGCCTCGAGACGGCAGCACTTCGTCCCGAAAGCTTCCTTATGATCTTTTCCAGGGCAAAAGACACCATATAGCAGAAGATGGGCATCGGGGCTTGCCAGGTGGCCCACGAGGCAGGGCGCGCCCCGGGGGGTAGGGCACGCCCTCGACCCTCGTGGCTGGTGGGTGGCCCCCCTTTGGTGCTTTCTTCGCAAAATATTTTTGATATATTCCAAAACTGACTTCCGTGGAGTTTCAGGACTTTTGGAGTTGTGCAGAATAGGTCTCTAATATTTTCTCCTTTTCCAGCCCAGAATTCCAGCTGCCGGCATTCTCCCTCTTCATGTAAACCTTATAAAATAAGAGAGAAAAGGCATAAGTATTGTGACATAATGTGTAGTAACAGCCCATAATGCAATAAATATTGATATAAAAGCATGATGCAAATTGGATGTATTAGTGCCATTGTTGCATGTCTAGGAAAAAATCTACTAGTGGGTTGTACTAGCTATTTAGGAATAGAAAATGTATACAAGGAAGTTGTAGGGAAAGAGATGACATGTATCTCAATTCCTATGAGTAGGGATTGGAAAAGAGATGTCATTTGGTTCACATCATAGGAACTTTTCTATTGAATCTAGAGATGGCATGTATCTCAATTCCTATGAGCAGGGATTAGAAAAGAGATGTCATTTGGTTTACATCATAGAAACTTTTCTATTGAATATACACTACTATTTATTTTCCTTTGAAATTGTGGGAGTATAGGAATCCATTCATATGAACTAAGTGGCTCTAAAGCTATCAAAATGGTATCGTGTTTATTTTCCTTCACTGGTACGCGTCGGTGCTATACAAACGGTTTTAAACCCCTTTCCGCGATGACATTTGGAACCGTCTCCAAGTGAGTGTGGGCGATAGGGGGGCCCTTCCCACACGACCCAGAAACCGTCGGGGATATGCCCTCCTGGCACACATGCTCGGCAAAATGAGGTCGTGTGTGACCGCCGAGCAAGCAAATATGGTTATACATACAGTAGTGCTAAAAAACAATTATACATGCAAAATCATTTCCGGTCGTAAGTACATCCCACACAGTCAGCCCCCGCTAAACGTTTCGGTTCGTATGTACATTCCACACAGTCCATCCAAGGAATACGTTTCCGTTAGTATGTACAACCCACACAATCAATAATTTTGAAGCGTGTGTGGTAAGGTGACTATCGCAAACATTTAATAAGAAAGAACTGTGTGCGATGCTGTTGTTAATCGCACATGTTTTTTCTTGGATGGTCGTGTGTGCAGTGGAGATTGATCTCACATGTTTTTTCCTGGCTGATCATGTGTGTGGTGGAGATTGATCGCACACATAGTGGATCCTAGAAACGTGTCTGATCTCCACATCTATCGCAGACGTTTCACTTTTGCAAAGCGTGTGCAGTGTAATCCCTAATTAATCCCTAATTAAAAATCACCTTTTTGAATTTGAAAGTAGGCAATCACTTATTTCATATCCAACCAAGTTTATTACAAATGTAGGTTCAACTACAAATGCATAATTTGATGCACAAGTACATATCCCGAAGAACTACAGAAGCACCAAGTAAAGAATGATGGACCATAGTTGTACTAAAGACTGTAAAGAGAGAGGTGAAAGACATTCTGGTTGCCAGAGAAGCTGAAGAGGAATTCCCATATTGTGCCCTCCTCCATGCGTAATGCGCACACGACTCTAGGCCAACCCCTTGTGATGGCTGCTCGTCCATCCTTCACTGTCTTCATTACGACTTCTCGATGCTCATTGTAGTCTAGATGAAATACTTTAACCTTCATTGTGTGTTTACCAATCATGTACTTTGCGAGGTAATCTTGAGGGAACTGCTTCGGGAACCACTGTGAACAAAAAAGATTCAGACATTGTTGTCTAACAAATCATTATGGGCAGTAAAAAGAGAAGGCTGCAGAGTTTGTAGTTACCATCCTATAGCTCACTGTTGTATTGGATAGAGCATAAAAAAATAATTTTCTTGCCACCATTCATATCTTTTTGCTAATAATCCTTATCAGTTTCCGCACTTGATGCTTGTTCATGAATAGCTCATTGCCCCATACGCAAAAAGGGTCGATGCGTGGATCGTTGCCAAGGGCATATGTACCTACAAGCAACAATTCAATATTAGAAGCTAATAAGTGTCCAGGCTTGGATCTATATGCATTACATTATGGAACGACGGGGGAGTACAAGCCAAGGGATGAAGCTAACCTCGGCGGAAAATGGTGGCCACTCCCGTTGTTATCCTACATAAGTAGTGGAAAGGCATGATAAGTACGGCAACCTTAACATCAAACAAATGTAGCAAAGGTAAACAACATCATCTCCAAATGATAGCTTGAATGCGTTGGTTTCAGCATGCTGTTAAAGCATATATAAAATGGAAGGCAATGTTACCGACAGCAGGTTTAACAACCATCAAATATTGCAATTCAAACTGGTATTGTTGAAAATGAATAGAACGTAGGCAATGCTTAAACATCACTGGATAAATGTGTAAAACTGAAATAAAGGGCATGTGTTAACTGTTAACTACCAGGCATAACTTGAACCAAATATAGCCGTTCAAACTGGTATTTATGCAGTCGAGCGGCACATTTCCGACTTGCACATAATGACTGAAATAAACAAGGCATAAATGATCAGTATAACAACCAAATATAGCCATTGAAAACTGGACAGGGTCTCACTAGAACCAACCTAACAAGCAAATATAGATAAATAGGGCATATGCTTGAAAACTGGACAAATGCTCACTGCAACCAACCTAACAAGAAAATACAGATAAACAAGGCATCTGCTTGAAAACTAGACAAATGCTAAAAGAAGCAACCTAAAAACCAAACTACAGATAAACAAGGCATATGCTTGATAACTGGACAAATGCTCACTCCAACCAAACTAAGACAAAATACATATATACAAGGCATCGGCTTGATAACTGAAGAAATGCTCACTTCAACCAACCTAACAACCTAACACAGATAAACAAGGCATCTACTCACTATAAACAACCAAATATAGCCATTCGTGAAACTAAAGTGGACAATTCATACTTAAACATCACATAGCCCTATTGAACAATACATTTTTGCATAACTGAAATAATTAAACAGGGCACAACTATAGCACCGCACGGCAAATGCTACTACAACAAAGGGTACGGGTAGCAAGCTAGAAAAGGTAAGATTTGCTGATAGGATGTTGACTCACATTTCATGGACCAGATGCTTCCATTTGGAAGAGCACAGACCCATGGTGGAAGAACCTTTGTGGGTGCCCTCCTCGTGGTTGTAGTCGATGAGATCTGACTTGGCAATTGAGGATTCCAAGCCACCACCGTAGAACGTGTCCTTCAGAAATGACAAAATGGGCTCGATGGCCTATAAGGATCGCAAATCCTTGACCACTTGGCGGAGGAGATCTACGGCAGGGCCGTCGAAGAGATTGACGGCGGTTGAACCAGAGGGGTTGGGGATGGACCACGTAACCTGTGACATGGCCCGCGTGAAGCCGTCGCTGTCTACGAGCTTGATGTCGTAGCAAGCTTTCCCGAGATACAGTAATACACAAGCCGGTGACATGAAGCCTTCGACATGGCAACATAGTCAACGATTTCGCCGGCTTCCGCGGTGACGTGTTGCTCTGGGGTCGACAGGTCGGGGCGAACGGCGGCCACCTCGCCAACGTCCACCGGAGAGGCCATCATAAACCACTTCTTGGTCGAACGCTCGTCGGGCTCCCCAGGATACATGGTCGAGCTTAGGCTGCATCATTCTAGAGCAGGGGATGTGGATCTGGCGGGGAGAGACACCGCAGACCTCATCTAAAAACTCAGGGGAGTGGGGCAACGGTATGGGAATCGCTGGGTAACCTGAAGTTTATTATGTAAGCTAGGAGGAACGGGCAGACCGGCATGGGTTGGCGGCGGCGCCGATGGCACCGGCGA